>NC_090797.1:9392500-9412500 GCF_040054535.1 Antennarius striatus
TGGTCGCTTAACAGTTACGTCGCTTTGCCTACTATGTTTGACGGTAAGTGAATGCATCACATCAGATCATTGGTGCATTCAGTCTGTTGTGGGCCCCATCCTTTTGTTCTGAATTCAGAGCACTGTTAAAACACAACACAGCAACAAATACATACATACAGTAAGTTGTTAGTAGCTCAGCACACTTGATTAGTTTGGTTGATTACAACAGTGTTTCACTGGAGCTTTAGCTGTGGATTGGGAGTTTAGTTGAATAATGGGCCATGGTTAAATTGAAGATTACCACCTGCCTTGTGCTCTCTAAAACTCAAATTGACCTTTCTGATTTACCTTGAAAGAGAGAACTCAGGCAGGTTAATTTTGAAATTCCATCGACTAAATGCATCATTCTCTGCAGCTTCTCACTAAATCAATGAATGATGGCCTTTTAGCTGACCAGCCTAACACATGCAACACTTAAAAAAAGTATGAAATCAACTACATCATTCTCATTTCAATGTTACCACCTTTAATATGTGTGTTTGTGTATCTTTTGTTAAAACTATTGATTTTAGGTTAATACTTGTGCCCCAAGCCTTTCATAAAACAACGTTGTAATGTGACAAAGAGCATGTATAATAGAAATCCTATACATAGACCGTTCCTAACAATGAGACACTGGAGATTGCTTTTTCAGTATAGCAGGCTGTTATCACAACTTCATCTGTAGTGAAACAGCATCCAGCCTGTTCCTCCACAGCTGCTCCATGGCCTTGGCTACAACAGTTGATCCACTTGTGCACACAGAGACGCAGTAATAGTTGTGTTAAAAGAGCATCGCTTTTTCACTGATACTATTTCCCATCACACCGCCCCTTCCTGATCTTTTTGTTTTTTTTATTTCTGTTCCTGGGGTTTAAGTCATCCCTACCTGAACCATTTAACTAGACCCCACTGCATAACCCACTGCATAAAAAAGTGACGCCATAATAGCATGCTAATATGCCGTGACATTTACTTAATGTGAAAACAAATTGCAAAGTGTTTGGAGTTTGCAGTCAGGCAAAGTATCGCCGTTGCCTCCTCCATGGCTAATTGCACCTTAAATCCTCCATGTCCCATCGTGAATTAATTTGGTGTCAATGTGACAGTAATTACCATCAAAACTGCATGCATAATATTTACATATCACATTGTCAGTGGTGTATGACTGCGGGGCTCAACAGGTCACAGTCAAAGATAGGAAATAGCCACAATGGCAGGGAAATCACTGTTCGCTGCTTATCTAGCTCTCAGATGACATTATAGCTTTGTATTAAAATAGAAGCACAAGCTCAGAATTACAGATGTAGGAGCCTTTTGACAAAGAAAAAGTGATTAATGTGAAGTCTTTGAAAGCTTTCCTGTAAATTACGGAAGACGGCTTAATTGGGTCGGAATCTGGACAGAGTCTTGCGGTGTGCTCCTGCCTCAAGAGGATTCATAGATGTGCACTTGTGCTTGTTTTGCCTAGGGCCAGTAAGCCCATTCAGAGAGAGATGCTAAATCTACTCCCCCTTTATTACTGCAAAAAGCAATTGCTTGGAAGAAAATGCCAGAATGGTACTTTGAATTCCTGGTGGGGACCATCACCGAGATGCGGCCCACGGAGCTGCGACAGCTAACATCTGGAGCAACGACATGGCGGTAAAGTGGAGAGAGAGAGAGAATGGAGAGGAGGTGGAGAGAGGGAGTAAGATGGCAGAAAGGCAACGAGAATGAGAGAATAGGAGCAGGAAGGCAGACAGACGGAGAGCACAGGGGAGGCAGAGAAATGGGGAGTGCGAGATGTGGAAGAGGTGGACGAGGGAGCAGCAGGAAGCGCTTGAGAGAGAGAGAAAAGGATGGCACAGGCAGTGAGACTAAAGACAGACAGAAGAGAACACTCAGACGGTCTACCAACTGACAGCCGGCTGGGGAATAAAGTCAGCTAACACAATGAGTCGGCAGACAGACTCAATGCGGAGAAGCCGAGAGGCACTCAGAAGTAGAAACAAATATTACATTAGAAGAGACAGAAGCCATTTGTCACATTGGGAGACTTGAGAGGTAGTTAAGCTGAGGAATATAGGGACCTTTGGCCTGGCTGATGCATGTCGCCACAAGGAAGAAATTGTACTGTAGTCAACTCTGTTCCATCATCTGTCTGGTGTCCTTCAATGACTTCTGCACTTAACATAATCTGGCCAAGAAAAAAGTTTCACAGCTCTTGAGAAACTGTTAATGTGCATAGTGGGCCTTCCCTTACTTCCCCTCAACTCTTCTTTCAGCCTCCCTTTTCTCCCCTCTTGCCAGCTTGTCAGCTGCACCACCTCCACATCAAGGCCCTCTGACAAATACTATATGCTGACAGCCACGATTCAATGTTAATGTTTATGGAAGATATATCTCCTGGACGTTTATTGCCTAAATGGCAGCTGCACTCTCTTTGCACCCAGATGTCAAATATGGTTGTGATTCTGAAACCATTTCAAGGATTGTTAGAGACAGACAAACGGCCAGTCAGTCACTCATTCGGTATGTCAGTCAGTTTGCTGTTGGCTCGGCGCCACAAGGTGCATTACCTGACCCTCTATTGAAATGCATTTCATTAAATGATAGCTGGGGTGGAGTTTTCATATATAACAAAGCATTTATTTTCTTATTTTCTCTCCTTTTGTATCTATCTGCCTTTCCTCTTCTTCCCTTTCTCTCCAAGTTAAGCTCCTGACACTATCTGATTGATATGGAAATTACAACGTGCTTGCCCTCATTTATCTTGCACGGCTGTTTGTGGCTGCTCCAACAACCATTTTGGGATGCAGAAAGGATGAACTGATTTGTGGATGTTGTTGTAGGGAGCAATAGGGATGTACTGTACAGATTTGATTTGAGACCCTGCACAGCCCAGATGATGAGGAAGATTCCCTGTTTTAATGGAAACAAAGACTGTCTGCAAACATGATTTTAACAACAATAATTTAAAGTCACAGAATGATGACTAATCAGAGTCAAATGAATGCATAAATAAATATGCAATCAAATTCAAAGTCATTACTTTGCATAAACTTGAATATGAATTAAAAATGTTTTTCTCAGATATCCTGATTTTAAGGTCGCAGAGTGTGTTTAATCACTAATTTGCCAGCACAATGTTTCCAGTTTATTTCTTTTTTTTTTTTTAAATTTTTAATTTTTTTTTATCACATACATACAAGTAATGCTAAACAGATTTAGTTTGGCACAGAATCTGAAAATAGCACTCACTCTTTTATCTACTAATTAGATGGAGACTGGTTTGAATCCAAATCAAAACATTTTGAAAAATTAACCCAGTTAGAAGTTTTCTCTCTAAAACCAAAAAATAGTTTCTTTCATTTGTTTGCTTCAGAGTCCATGACAATAAATGTTTATAAAATATAGTACTTTCAATTTTTTACTTGTTTACCCCTTGTTTTTTAAAGGAGTGTCATTAGAGGCCTTTTTTGGTTTCAATGCAAAGTAAAACCACCTGGTGGCAAATGTCAAAAACATACATTGTTTTAACAGTACATCCAAATTTCCCACAGCACTTGTGGCAAATTATAAAACTGGCCCATTATTCTGCACAGTAAGAGGGCTACATGAAGGTTTTGGGATGTGTGTGGGTCTGGTGAAACTCAGTCCATTACATGGCCACGGGGTTGCAGGAATTAGTAGATGAGGAGGAGGAGGACTAACTGGGACCCAGAAAATCTGGATCTGAGTTTTGGACATTCCATAACTTTGCTAGCTGCCCCAAACAGCTCTCCATTGCAGTAGTCCAAACAGGAGGTGATGAAGGAGTGAATGAGGATTTCTGCAGAGTTAGACAGTGATGACCAGAGTCTTTTAAAGCAGTTGAAGGCAGACTTTATGATGGAGTTAATATGGGACTAGTAGGAGAGGGTAGAGTCCAGCCTGACACCAGTTTTTGACATCCGTGGAGGGTGGAAGAAACTGCCATCCTCAGGCAGAAAAGATATTACCAACCAGTTATTTATCCAAATTATCCACAGAACATAATTCATGAGAATGGCACAATTGGCTGTAGTTAGCAAGGAATTTATGACGTCAAAGCTTAAAAACTCGGTAAAGTTGCTTATGCAAGTTTCCTTTGCACGAGGATGTTGGAGCAGCAGTTAAGATTAAGAAATCCTTGAACTGGATAAGCCTGATCTAACAGCACAGCCAGAAAAGTGAACTGGTATGACATGGGAGGATGCTGCTGTCTTGAAAGAGGCGAGGCAGTCAGATGAAATATGCAGCTGAGCCAAACTGTTACAGTTTTAGTCTCTTTTAGAGCTTTTACATACTTTCCCCACAAGATCCTATCTTAATTTGACAGATGAGGGTGTCAGCTTTTCTAAATTTTAGCTGTGTTTATGTGTGTTTTTAGGAAACTAACAGCCAGCAATCAATATTGAAGCGATAAATGGCAGAAAGAGGACAGCATGTAGGAATAGAGGCATAGATGTAAGAGAGAAAGCCTGAAAAAGGAGTATTAGTGGAAGGGTGGGATGGAGGGCTTGCAAAGCTGCAAAGGACACAGAAAGAATGTTTCCTGAAAGTGCTCAGCGAGCTGCAGCGGGGTAATTCCAGCTTAGGCTCCTCAACATGAGGAAACACGCCTTGGTTATGAATGCATGGCGGGCTGGAGAAGATTTCTTATTTCCCTCCTGCTCTCACCAGATCTCCGTTGCTCTTTCCATACTGTATTTTGTCCCCAATGATCTCCCCAGCGCATCCCACTCACACTCCCTCCCTCGGGCCTTTGACGGTGATAAACCCCTTCATTGTGACGGTGACAGCAGAACATTCGAGTTATGTCTGCCTCTTCAGGGATGAGGAGCTCATTATGAGTTCTCAGCAGGGACCCTATAGGCAACAATATATGTGGTGCGTATAAGACACAATGAGTGAAATTCATGCAAATCTATACTCCATTATGAATTTTACTGCTGGGTATCACACTGTGATATACAGCAGTCACATTGTTTCTGGCAAAGTCCATATTTCACATGTAACCTTCCGCTTACAGCTTCAATGTTAGGAGCAATATATTGCGGCGGGAAGTCAAACATGGTTTTGTATTCATTTTTCAATATCTTCTGTCAGATATTTTTCACTGAAGGATGTAATCTTGGAACACATTCAGATGGTGTAAGTGCATGATTGATGTCATTTCTGAAAGTTTATTCATTCATTCATCTTTTTAAAGACAAGACAATTCTGATCGTCTCATTTTCAGACGCTTATCTGTAACACAGGTCACGGGTTACACCTATCACCTATGCACACACGCGCACGCACGCACGCACGCACGCACGCGCGCACACACACACACACACACACACACACATTCTTAGTTTCAGTTTCATAGAACACACTTTCAGGATGCTTTGTGTTCCCTTTCTGAGACCAGTATATGTTTGTGTCACAATGCCAAATACACTATTGCTCCTCCTAACTGACTACCAGCCAAAGGCCATCGCTACAACTTGGTACATTTTGTGGTTAGCACATTCACTCAGTCGGTTGAGTCACGCTGCAGTTTTCTCTATGTTGGGTCGAAAGGGCCTTTATAGGGAGAAAGATTTGTGATTATCTTCGCCCATTTTCCT
The DNA here is from genome assembly GCF_040054535.1 of Antennarius striatus. Lineage (NCBI taxonomy): Eukaryota > Metazoa > Chordata > Actinopteri > Lophiiformes > Antennariidae > Antennarius > Antennarius striatus. The sequence continues at coordinate 9,398,140 of NC_090797.1, forward strand.
GACAAACATAATCAGGTTGGATTTGGAATAACTTTTGGCAGAATACATAAATGACTTTTCTGCCAATCTCCTGAACATGAGGAGGATTTATTGCATATTTATTTGTTGCAACTGAGATCATGTCAACTGGGAACATAAATGGATCATAGTGGTCTAACAGCGGCCCCCTGCTGGAGTTGGATAAGCTTAAAACATGAAATCTGTGACTCTCAAAATGATTGATGAGGATGCTGACATGATTATGCATGTCTGCTTCATTTTTTCATACTTAACGTTTTTGATTCCTTTTGTAAAGACTTTTCCTTGTTATATTTTTTTCGTTAATTTAGGTGATGATATTTAAAGACTGTAAATCTTTTTTAAATAAAATTAACATTTACCAGAATGCCCATTTTTATTCCCAAGTGTAAAATGATAAGGAATTGGATCATGACAAGCACACTAATCAATGAGCAGCACTGTTCTTGTAATTCACAAATCATCAGTAATTGTTATAGACTTTATAACATATGTTGCACATCATGGACTCTTGGCTGCATAGAAATGTGTCAAAAATATCTGGGCGTGATTTAATTTAGGTAAAAAATGATCTGTTATCCCAGGAAGATGCATGTGTCACAGGCTCTCCAATTAAATCAGGAGCTCTCTGTAGAAGGCGTCATCTGATGAATCAATCCTACACACTCACATAAATGTAATTACTTCATTTGTCAGTGTCTGTGGGGACCACATCGAGCTCTATGTGATCAGAGCTTCCATCTAAGAAACGAATAGAGAGAACTCTTCACCATTTTTCCCTCTTCTTTATCTCCTGTAGGTTCTGACTCATACAACTTAATCAAAGCTATAACCATTCCTTCAGAGCAAACATTATAATTTTATCATTGTCTTTTTGGCCCATGGAGGACGTTATAATCTGAGTAGATAAGTCTCCTATTTGCTGCACCATCTTCCCCCGGAGAAGGGTGTGTATTATTCAACAGCCCGCTAACATCAATTAACGAACAGTCTTTAAAAATGTGCCTTCTTCTCCTACCTCTGTGCTCCGGGGTGGGTGTGGGGGTGGGGTTGGAGGCGGTTGACATCTGTTGTTATGGGTGCTGTCGTGGATAGGAGGTGATCAAACGATGGGCATTATTTTTTGTATTCAAATCCCATCTTGCATTGAGAGGACAGATGTTGGCAAGCTAATTAACAAATCCTTGGGCGATGTCGTCTTTCCATGCTGCAGGAGGGGAGGGAGATGTTTTGTTGGATCATACAAAGTCAGCATCTCAATACATGAGCGTGCAAATATTGCTAGTGTATGTGTGTGTGCTTGTGTGTGTGTGTGTGTGTGTGTGTGTGTGTGTGTGTGTGTGTGTGTGTGTGTGTGAGTTTACACTGCAAACCGCCACCACTCCTAATCCCTGTGTTTTTGCAGTGCTACGTGATTCTGAGTGCAAGTGAAACCGAAGCGAGAGACACGGGGAGGATGGGAGGCGGGGTGGATCGTCACCCATTTCCTGTTGACAAACAGTGTCATCAGCAGCCATCAACCGCTGCTATTTTATGTTTCATGAGACAGAGGTATCACATTATTGCTTTGATAAGTCAGATAAAAATAACTGGTGACTATTTCCACATTTTGCATCAGACAATTACACTACGCAACGATTAGGAATCTAGCTGTAACGCTGCTTTTAATTTGGAGTTTAATTGCAGATTCTGTTTTTTTCAAGAACTTCTGCTCTTTTTTTAAACATGGTAATTGACAATTGTTTTCAACAGTTAACCCGCCATGGAAATGCTTTAGCCTGTGGACACACATGTAGCATGAGATGTTCCTCCATGATGATGTAATAGGGTTATCTGGCCTGAGCCTGAGACTGACAAGGCTTTCCTCACAGAAGGAGGCTTTAAATCAAATCACTTTTGTGTCCAATATTAATTATCTTTTTTGCTGGGGGGGGGGGGTTCACATTGAGATAAAAGTTCATCAATATGCAGAAACTCACTCAAAAAGTCAGCTCATGAAGATTGGTGTGATAGATCACTGGTGGTTCTTTATACACGTGCACACACACACACACACACACACACACTGGTGTGTGATCACTGGTATCATATTGTTCTACACATGACAACAAATTATTTTGTTTCAAGGTATGAATTTATCATATATGAATTCTAAATTATATAACAAAACATGCTTTATGTGATGCAAGTTTTTTGATCAATGTGTACTGGCTTATTTTTAAGCATGACCGGTGCAAACTTTCATAAATTTGAAAATCAAGCTAAGATGGAATCTATCTCACGTGCACCTCAATGGATTTCACTCAGCCATATAAACCTACTAAAAATTTTGTCTGGCAGCACAAACCCACATTTGTTTTAACTCACATGTACTCCTGTATATCATTAAACATCCATGTGTTCTGCATGACGGTATTTTAATGTGCTGAGTGTGTGCGTGCTTATTTGTCTTTCATGTGGCTCCATGGTGCACTGGCGTTGTGCCCAGGGTGTACCCTGCCTCATGCCCCATGTCTTCTGGGTTAGGCTCCAGCAAACCCGAGACCTGTAACAGCAAAAGAAGCGGTTAATGACGATGAGTGCATGAGTGAATGCTTTTCGTTCTCTTTATCTTTCTTTCTTTTTTCTTTCTGCACTGATGACTTGAGTTGCAGTGCGCTTTGGGCCTTTGGGTGTAACGCCTGCTTTTAAGCTTGCACTTTAGTTGCCTCAGCTTTGAGTGACTGATTAGAGGGCCGGATGTCAGCTCACCTTCACCGCAAACTGGGGCTGCTCTTGTCATGACGGTGGCTCACTGGAACATTAATGGCTGGTGTGCAGGGTAGCAGCTCCTCTTTTGAAAACCCACATGGAATACACTCTCAAATGTATAAACTAATACCCATAATCACTTACACTCAGAGATGCATTTACTGACTCCCACTTGTGCTCTTGCTCTGTTGGTTGTCTTCACACACAGTAATCCACACATTAACTATTCCTGTGAAGAAATTATCTGAAGTTACATTAACATCATGGACATTTACCTAAACCTTAAGTCTAACCCCACTTTTATCCCCGCTTCATGTTTTTTCCTTACAAGTACAGCTAAATACAACCAATTCATGCTCCCACACACACCCTCTTCCATATACGCAGAGTATGCAAATGCACAAGATAGTGGATAGAGGGTACTGAAAAATGAATCCTACTTTTGCAAGGAGATGAATGGCCAGGAGGGTGGAAATAGAATTTCCAGATTTCATAACCTCCCGTTCTTTTGTTGTATTGTCATCTCCTGTAATGAGGTCACCTCAAATCGCTTGTCATCCACAGGAAATCAGGGAATGGGAGTATGTTAGGAGAGAAAAGAGGAGTGAACGAGGGCAAAATGTGATGTCAGAAATGAGGGTATTTCTCAAGCACTAATCTTAGTCGTGTATAGTCACTTGCAAATGTGTTGATGCCTTTAAAAAGCAGCGTTTTGACCTGTGTGCTGAGAATGAGCATGAATGCTGCTCATTTTATCTGTGTGTGAAAGCGGTTTTGTTAATGTTTGCCTGCGCGTGCTGGCAGCATGCACTGTAGATGTTATGTATGCCTGAAATAAACTGAATCATAAGCTTGACAGCTAATACACTTTGAATACACCTACAGGCACACACATCTGTTTTCTCCTTATTGTTCTTTGTTTTTTGATTAGTTTTTGTATTTTGTCTTTCAGAAATGCCCCTCCACCCCCACACCCCCACCATTGACAGCTACAGGAAGGGGCACTAAGTCTCTATCCACTGGGAACCACCAGGAGAGATTAACGTGAAGTATTTCTCTCTCCATGGTGGTTCACTTCTAGTAGTGCTGCTAATCTAATGTACACATTAGTCAGCGAGGCCCTGCATCTATTAATGGAGACCACAACCAGATTTATCGCCCAGGTTTAACTGTATGGCAAAATAGCACATTAAGCAGATGATATCATAGCGTATATAAAATGATTATGCAGGCTAGCTTATAAAAAAAAAGAAGGAGGCTGAGGGGACCTGCTTAATTAAATGCAGAGTCCACTGTTATACATCACTAGTTTCTTCTGCGCAGACCAGTTAATGTAAACTGTGAGGAAGGAAGCTGTTTTTGCTTTTCTTTTAATGGTAAAGAGCTGATCTGCAGTGTTTATCCCTCCCCCCCCAACTCCCCTCCCCCCCTCTCCTCCTCTTTGTGCCTTGTCTCTGCTGTGTCATCTCCAGCAGCCAAATGATGCCTCCAAATTTCCTTCGGCTTGCTGGATTTTCCACAAAAAAGGCGCCAAATGGCTTCCTCTGTGGCTCATTCCCGCAGCATCTGTAATCTCCTCCTCACCACAAGACAATGGAGCAAATTCAAGAAATCTATAGTTGAACATTGTTAACAGTTTGCACTCAGAAGAGCTCAAACTGACATTTAATTGACTAAGTGACAGTAATGAGAGCTCGCACTAGAAAGCGGTGACCTTTCCATGAGGACATGCAAGCCCCACTACACTTCTGACTAATGCCCGTTCCTTTCCCCAGTTCAAGCATGTAGGCCTCACATTTCAACAAGACATACCCAACTACCAGCGTTACACTTAACAATGCACTGTGCTATGCTGTAAAGCGCAGAAGCTATTCCCACATGGCCACGAAGAATTTAAGTTCTGGTTGGGAAAGACAAATTTGTGCATGAACCCACGGCCTTTAAATAAGCCATAGATTTCCCCTCTGTTATTTTATCAGTGTAAGTACACAAACCCCGGGACAAGTCGGCTAGAATTTAATGCTCAGTCTATTTTTCTGTCCTGCTCCTCTGTGATCCCCCAAGCTTTTTTATTGAATAGCCCTACAATGTAAAGTGGAAAAGTGGGGAGGGACCACCGCTACTGCCAAAAAAATGCAACCATAGCTCCATAGTGTAGCAGTCAAAAATATCACCGCCTGAAAGTGTGCTTGTATTACAAGTGATGGATGTTTTTTGCATATGTGCATGCTTTATATTATATTTGGTGCATGGAGGTATTGTGTTGTAAGCTTAACCTTAATAAAGGACCTTTCCGTGTTCCCTTGAGACAATACAGTATGTATGACTCTGATATCTGAATGCAGTTCATGTGTGTTTTCAAAAGGAAAATAACCAAGCAGATGAATTTAAGAAATAATTTGCATTTAATAAAATAGGTCTAAACATAAGAAACACCATAAACTATTGTAAACAATTAGTCAATTGTTAAAAATGTCACATATAATTTCATGAATATATTTTACGTTATTACAGCATTGTTGTCTTTTACATGTATTAATACAGCAGCCTCAGCTTATGAGTACCAACAAATTTGAATTATTAAAAAAAAGTTCCATTCTTTTAACAAGGCTTACAACTGCAAACAAACAGGTTTTTGTGTGTTATAAGTAAGTCTTTCTTTGGTGAGTTGCTAAATGGGGTAGCATACTAAAATGTCTTAGGATGGTGATGTAACGTTAATGTAAAGTCCTACAGGAAGCTATAAACTTGACAATATTACTAAAAAGTGTTTCAAAATATTTCATGGTTGCATTGATAATGACAAAAACAGGTGGCTGATCTGTGAGGAGATGTACCAGTTGGGACAAGTTCTTCAAGCTAATAGGAGACCCTGTGTTTGCTGTGTTCATGCCATTTATCCCCTGGTGAGCGTTTAGCTGGTCTTTAGCTTCACACAAACACACAAGAATACACACCCTCGGATGTATTAGGTAGTAGGCATGACTGACAAGGACTGGGAATGCAGCCATACAGATAGGTGGGAAGCCAGACCCACTCATGTGAGCCTGTATTTATGCTGCCGAGGAAATAGAAGGAGGTCCAGAGATACGTATATACATGCAGGCAAGATCCGAACCCAAGGCGAACAACTTCCAGCATGCACACCTACATGCTTCGGATGCAGTGTGTGCTGCATACTCCTTGCTCTTTGCTCCCCTGCAATGAGCATAGTCACACCCAAAGTGCTTCATTGTATTAAATAAAAACACATAAGTGGCTCCACAGGGAGGATGTAGGTGAAGCATACAGCTGTGTTTCCAAAGCCCAAGGCACTCTATGTCAGTGCACAATGGGAAAGTAATAAGAATTGCCTGAACTCAGTGGGAGTGAGGTTTGAAAACAAGTATTACGATGAAAAACACATTCTCTAATAGCACCCAAGATAGTTGGTTGGCAAGGGACTAGTTTTATCGGTGCTGCTGCAAGGTTTGGAGGATGTTGAAGTGAATGACTGGAAAACTGTTTGATTTTACATTGGATGCTTTTTCTTGTCTTTTCTCATTGTATTCATCACATCTGTGTGTTCATTTCCACTTTGTTCTTCATGCAACCTCAAATTGCAGCTCTTTTACTTTATCTATATCACTTTCTTTCCCACTACTCACACCATAATCAGTAGCAGGCATATAAGTGTTTTTTTTTTTTTCCATGATGAGACTTCTGACCACAAACAACTCTCGGACAGTTATGCGTAGTCATGCAGTTAAATCGTGTGACACAAAACATCATTTTCTGTCACAGGCAGCCATTTTGACAGAATTTAAATGGACAGGAAATGTGTGTAAAGCCCAATTACTGCTCTGCTCTTTCTCATTTAAGAACTTTAGACTGACTCTGTGTACTCCTTTTCTGTATTAATCCCCTCATCCGAAACAGCAAAGAGAAAGTTAAGTGAAGAGGGAAGAGAGGATAGATGATGGCATGAAAGGCAAAGTGGAAGTTAGAGCATTGAAGAAAGGAGGGGAGGTCATGGAAAAGAAAAGCAACAGAAGAAAGGGAAAGAAAGGGAATTTGAGTCAAGAATGTGCTGAAACAAAAGCAGCCAAAGACAACACCAGACTTGGAGAAATTAACACAATTCTGGACTCCACACTGGTGTCATGGTTAGCTCTACTGCTTCATAGCAAGAAGGTTCTGGGCACATATGGGTGGAATCTGTAGGGTTCTAATGCCATTTCAGTTTGATTGGTTGTATCCCATCAATCCATCCATCCATCCATCCATCCATCCATCCATCCATCCATCCATCTATCCACCGACACTTTTGTCGTTCGATTTGAGTGCAGACACATTACAACAAGTTTATCTGTCACTAACTTGATAGGATATCTTAAACGGGTAAAAAAAAAGGAGAAGTTTTTCTGGACCACAGCAAAGGAGTGTCTGTTTTCATACAAGTGTTCTGATTGGTTTGCTTGTTCTACATTTCATTCACAAAACAATTTTCTTCACTCTTCAGGTGCAACACAGATTTACTTGAGTATTGATTCCCCGTCTCGTTCTATCACGACCCCATGTTCCTGAACATTTCAAGGATAGACTGTGTGAAAGGGGCTTAAGATCTTCAGCTTTGGAAAAGCTGGGTCTTAAGACGCGATGGCCTCCAAGTGGCACAGTTTACTAAAGCCTGCCAAAAACAAAGATCACAGTGGCTGATGCTATTGTCCCCGGGGATAATGCAGGATCTGAGGTACAGGATAGGATGAGAGAGAGGAGGGAAGGGCGGTAGTGGACAGGGCTGGAAAGGATGAGAGAAGAGAAAATGCTTGATTTTATAGCTTTTACCTTGAGAGCACTTGTGCATGCTTGGCATATTCTTGATTGGAAGTGAGTGGACAGGTAAGAAATAAGAGTCAGGATTTAGAATATTTCTCAACTGACCTTCTTGGTACAATACATGTAATAAGCTGAAACCCTTTTTGATATTCAAAGGTATATTAACTTAGAGGGTTTTCTATCCTCATGCTCAAGAGCTAGCTCTCAAAATGAGGAGTCGTGTGTGATAGTAAAACTACAGAGTAAGTGGGGAAGGATTTATTGTCTTATTTTATTGTGTTTTCTTTTCATGTTATATGAAGCTGCAGTTGTCAGTAAGGTTCTTTTCCCTCTTCACTTCCATCTCCAACTTTACCACATTCAACACGTATGATGAATATAAGATAAAATGCTCAGCATGATTTTCTGTGAGGCGGGTTCCATTGAGGGCAGACTGAATAACACGCAAAACAGCCGTGGCAGTCTTCAATGTGACACACACATTTCATTCTTTGTTGTCTTTTCTACATAATTTATGTTGTTTTTCCACAGTAGGATCATGCAGATGACAATAATCTTTAGAATGGAGCCAGAATGTTACATGTGGTTTTTTATCCTTAGATGTTTTATTTACTGATTGAGACAAAGTATTCTGAGTCAAATGCAGCATGAGATCCAAACTTCTATGAGTGAACCTCATCCATTCTCTGTGTTTAGGTGGATGTCAGTCAAAACTGCAACAAGAGCAGTTTCTGTGTTCAAAATACAAAATCAAAAAAGCAAGTCAGTCATTGAATGCACAGTTGTTATGTGGGGTTTTCACTTTTTTTTTTCTTCATTTGAGCATGAGGTTTGATAATAATCTTTAATCATCAATTGATGACTCATCTACATTGCTCTTTTGTAAGATTGGCTGTTGCTGTTTCAAGAATTGCCGAAAGTGCGTTTTATTTGGACATGTGTTCATATTTTACTCTAAATAGATTTAAGAAAGAACTAAGCAGCAGGTATAGGATTTGGGACTTTACAATTTTTTCAAAAAGGTATTAAAGTTGATAGTATTACATAATGCCAACTGAATTGGTTTTAAATGGGCACAAGAGTGTTATAAACTCTGCTGTTATGAAAGAGGTAATGGCTTGTTCAATGTTTTTATTATTTGTTAGCCAAGAAACAGTATGACATAAAGCACCCATATTGTAACTGTTGTTCTTATGATATGAAATCAAAAGCAGTAACTCAAACTGTGTCTATAGACTTTGTATTGGAAATGCAAAAACATCACTGCAAATTGGAGAAATGCTAAGAATTTATTGAGTGCATCATGTTAATCTCACATCCTCAGTGTACGAATTGTCAGAACAATGACCTTTAGCCCTTGAATAGAAAGCCATTCTCCCACTTTTTTACTACAAAGGATGGTTTTGAGAGCAGGTGCATGTTTGGAGTGGAGGCAATAGATGTAGGAGTGACAGTGGGGAGAATGTAATGCCACCATTAACCTCCACATCCATTTTATCAGTGAATACCAAGAGAAGTGAGAGAGTGAATAGATGGGAGTGAAGGGTTTGCTGCTTGTCAACATGGTGACATTGAGGCTGTGATTTTTGGCCTTTGCAGGGCTTCTGTGTGTGAGAATGCATCATTGTAGCTCTGACTGGTGTGACAGACTGAAAGAAAAATAGCACACTGGTGTTTAAAAACTCAAGATATTGGTTTGGTGAATTCTGTCTGCCTTCAGAAGACGGTTGAATCCAAAATATGGATCCCAGAAATCCCGTAATAATAATTATAATTGAGGATTAGACTTTTATAATTCTCTTTGCAAACATCTGATTGCTGCATTTTAAATAACTTGCAGAAATGTGGATTTATTATGTATCCATTGAGAAACCTGAGAAATTTCCGTTCAGTGTCTGAAGACTCTTGTACCTCATCTCCTTTCCTATAGACTGCATCATCTCTTTTCCCCTTTCCTCCATTAGCAATGTTCCATTACCTTTCACACGTCAGGATGCTTCCATGTCCAATCTTATGAGCAGACTTCTCCCTTTCTGCCTTATGGAGATATATTAATGGTTTAAACCTGTTTTCCAGTCGCAGTATCAGGGCTGACTGTAGTCTGTGTTCATGCCCACCTTCCGCCAGTCAAATTTGGCTCAGCTGAATCCGTAAAATCTCCTTCCTATGGGAGTGCATTCTTATCTAAAGGTTTAGGAACCTTCACAGCAGGTAGAAATCCCAACCATGTCACGTGGATGCACAGGTTTCGTTTCAGTAGGAAAGTGGGAAAGTTGTGGTGTCATCTAAATCATGTTTGGTTGAATTCTAACTAGCTTAGCAGCAGCAGACTTCAGCTGAGTGTTGTGGAGTTCAGAAGACTGTGAACATTTTTAGTGTTGAATTCAGCAATATCCTGAGGCATAGTGCAGTTCTTATTCAATATCTGAGTCCACCACTTATTGTTTGGATCTTGCTAACTTTGTAGGTAGAACAAAGCCTTTCAAAGTTCATCACAACTCAGAGTTGTCGTAAATGATTCCCCTCTGTTGGAGGAAATGCTCTTAAACATGTTGAGGTTCAGACAAGTAATAAAAAAGTAACAGAAATAACAGCTAAGCACACAGCAAGTGAGCAGAATGGCTCTGCTGTAGCACAAAAGGCAGCAGGGACAACTCTAAGCCCTTTTATGACATTACTGGGTCATACTATTAATACACACCACAGGGGGCTTCATTGCCTCATTGTATTCTTTTTTAAAAATATTACTGCAATACAAAAAATGCTATTTTTGTCAAGGTGTTGAGGTTGTGTTTGTCATTGACCAAAATATAGAGAATTAGAAGAGACTAAAGTTTAAAGCCAGCTTGCATGTGACTCCTTATGTCATACCCTGGTAAATTATTTTATAATGTGTTTCGGTGCTGCCACCGCTTGAAAGGAATTGTAAAAAGGTATTTGACTTGAGGATCCCAAAGCTCTTTAAAGGTAATTCAATTGTTATTTAAAAAAAAAAAAAAATCTGTCAAAAGAGTCTGACACATTGAAGCCCCATCAACATCACAAGCCGGCATCATCAATATCCTCTTCAAACAAAGCCCTTGAGTAGGGACCTGTCAAGCAAACATGTGAGGAGTACAAAGTGCATCGAAGAACCTCTTTCTCCGTGCAGATCAATTTTCTTTGTCATCAGCTGAGCTTGATGAGATAAAAGCGTTCCAAAATGTTTTAAAGACGAAGCTCTTTCCTTCCTCGTCTCCAAACTCAGCCACTTTGAAGGCTCAGGGATGTTTTTCCTCTCTCCTCCCTTTTGTTGACAACCCTTGTTCTGTAAGCAAAGCATGAAGCAACAGGACAGCATGCAAAATATCGCACCTATATATGTGGCATTTAAAAAAAAATTTTTTTCAGGTATTAGTCCAAATCAAGCTCTGAATCCTTCCCAAAATATCATCCTCTCTAATTCAGACATATTTTGCTGTGGTAGAGAGGGTCAGGCTTCGACGGCGGCATCGCAATGCAGTCCAGGATTTAAACCTGTCCGGGTGGTAGGAGTGTGTGTGAGTGCCAGGCTGCGGTGTTAGCCTGTGGTCCTGCCAAGCTAGACCCTGCAATCTAAACAGGATTTCCCCCTTGGCAGGCTGGTTGGCATTGCAGACCCCTCGGCCTTTTGAAGTAACAGGCCCCTGAGTCCCCTGGGAGAGGCTTGGGTTATGATCCCTCAGCTCACATATACTTGCCAGGAAAAAGTACACACATATTCGATATTCATAATCATGCAGACACATACAGTAGAAAGGTATAATATGCACATGCTCAATCAGCACCCAAAAATAGGAATATACCAGTGTGTCCAGCAAATGCACACAACCTGCAACACCCAAACCGCACTACATCTCTGCAGCCAGCGCTGATAAAGGGCAAACAGGAAGCTCCCAGAGTGCACCTGGCTCTGTGTTGATAAAGAAGCGTGTTGCGGCTCCCAGCATGCTTCCAGGGCTGGGCCAAGAAAAGGATAAAGTTGACTGGCAGAGGGGGACAAAGAGCAACAATAGATAAAAACCTTTATCTTATCCATTATTTAAGTTTATTTAGAACAAAATTTTATGTCAACATAACAAGAAAATTAAAGAGTACTTCATTAACTAGTGTGATGTTCTGTCTTTTTTGTACCTTATCAAATAGTGGCTAATAAAACATTAGCTTGAATGTAGGATTTTATGACTCTTTCTATTCATGTAAAGATTATTATGAATAGTTGGAAACTAAAAAAAAAAAAAAAAAAAAAGGGAGAGGATTCCCTTAACAAAAAAAGACGTCATTGATGACTATTTCTAGTCTCATTCGGTTGAGGGCTGCATACCTTCTCATATTAAAGAAATTAATCACATGAATGTTTATTTCGTAGAAGTGGTCAATAAAGATGGTAAATCATGAGAGAGAACTAAACCGAACCCAACACTGCACAGTACTTCATCCCTTTTCGGCTCATCAGTGTTGTTTCCTGCCACAGCAGGAGCCTGTTTTCTGTGAAAAGGGACTCAAACCCAAGCAACCTGCTGTGGTAACATAATGAAGCATTTATCAGCTGCAAAGTGCGAGTGCTTCTCAAGAAATAGTGGCAACAAACACTCAGATAACAAGAGAGATAATATTCATCCTACATTTCCCAGGTGAACATATACGTGATCCTAAATGGACGAGAATTATGCTCCATGTCTGCTTGACCAGTAAATAGGCAAAGTTTGCTATATTTAAAGGCTATATGTTAGTGGTATACTTGTTTCTGCTGGCAAACATGGCCACTGTAAAGATTAAGGAAATGGCGTGATTTTGGTTTGATACTGAAAAATCAAACAATGATTTGAATCTTTAATTAATTTAGTGTAACATTCAAGATGTGGAATGTAGTCTCCTGTCTGGAACTCAGCCCGTTGTCCAACCCCCCATGTCCTGGTTCGTCATACGACAGGAGCTTGATGTTCAGTTCATGAACATCAAGCTGTGCAGACCATCACACTTTGCAATAGAAGCATAGACAGTCCAGTCCATCAGAAGGTTAGCACACAGAGAAACGTGTATTCGCATCCATACCCAAGGGCCACCAAATCACCTCTACTACATGTTTATGGAGCGCTTGTTGTGCCTGGAGGGAACCAACAAAGGGAGAACAAACACGCAGAGAAGCTTCAGGAACCTACAGTTCTACCCAAAACACACTTTACTTTAAAAGCACGTGTAAAAATGTGGTTTTAATGTGCAGTTCCAGTCAAAGGTTTGAACGGTGTGTTTTAAGATTTGCAAGTGTGTCTTATTTTTTAGAAAAAAGAGACTACAGAGGATGGCCCACATTCATCTGCTAGCTGCTCTGAGTCCATTTTCAAGTGCCGCACACAAACCATCCTTTTAACCAAAATGCATCAAAAATAGAAGTCCAGATAGTTGAATTGGTTGGCGCTCTCTGTCAGTGTTTTCCAACATGATTTGAATATCTGTTGGCCTCTGATTTTGCTAACAGATGATTATAATTATTGTATTTTGACTGGAGGGTAGAAAGCTGATAATTTGAGCTTGTTTTATATGGATTAATTTCATTCATATTTTGAAGATTACATGTGCTAATTGATTAGCTTTAATCTATATAAATGTGGGAATGGCTTTGATCGTGGCAGCTGGATTATGTCGCGCTGCTGGGGTTTTGGCTGGTTATTAAGCTGCACACTTCTTCTAAATGTGCTGCATCACTCATCTGCCCACAACCTGAAAGCTGTTTGTTATACACATCGATGGTAGACACTAAGATTGATTGCACTGTGAATGGCTGAAAAGATTAAGAGAGAGGGGGACACAGAGGCATAAATAAAGATGAAGCTTGGCGGGAAACACAACTGAAAAGTGCACAAGTTAAACAGAGAGATAAAAGGAATGAGTGAGAGAGCAGAAAAGGGCAGAAATCAAGAGATAATCAATGAAGAAGGAGAGGCTATCAAAAGCTTTCAACTTAGCACTGAGCTTTGAAAGTGACTTAATCAAAATTGCCCCCCGCAGACATACACACAAACACACACCTGCCATCTTTTCTGCTGTTGACCATTGTGCGGAGCTAGGGTCTCAGTGGTGGCAATGGTAATTAAGATTGGCTCATGGCAACCCTCCTTCATTCTGTCTGCCACTATTTGCTATGTGAGTGAGAGAACACTGGAAGTACGAAGGGAATGGTTTGGATGCTGAAAGAAAATCCCAAGTTTACAAGTCGGATAAAATGTGGAGAAAAAAAAGATTATTATGAATAGTCGGGAACTTAAAAAAAAACAAAAAAACGGAGGGGATTCCCTTAACAAAAAACACGTCATTAATGATTTTAACCTTTAATACTAAAAAGAATTGCCATAATGTACATGTGTAAAATTTAATCCCCCAATAAAAGTAACAAAAGGAGGAATCCTGCGTTCATAAATGTTTCAGCCATGTTTTTTGCAGCAGCTCTGCCCATTTAATCTTTTTTTCTCTAAGTTGATGTACAATAGAAAGTAATTAAAATTCAAATATTGTTGGAAATACAAACAAACAAACAAAAGTTCCATTGCTCCCGGAAACAATTAGTATGCCCTCACTTCAACAGAAATACCAATTACAATTGTTTTTTCGTCCCCTCTTTTCTTCTCTATAAAAAATACTTTACCAAAATACACACACACCTTAGGTATGTAGTGAAAATGAGCTTATCATGACCTTATTCTTTTATCTTTTTTATTTAATGTCATTATTACCTCCCGTTTTCTCCAGCACTGCTCT